>NC_136063.1:1525319269-1525331769 GCF_964261635.1 Lissotriton helveticus | reverse complement strand
CTATATGTGATTACAGGGTGGTTGCCCATTCTCTTGCCAATTATTGGGTCCAGCTGAAGGATTTTCCAGTTCTTTTTTACAATTTGGTTGATTCTTTTTGATTCCTGACTGTAGTTCAATATTAGTCTGATTGGTTCTGTCTCCTGAGTATCTTGCCTTTGTTTTTTTTCTAGGCATTCCTTCCTGGTTTTTTGGTTTGCTCTCTTCCAGCAATTGAGGACCACTTTCCGGTTGTATTTTCTTTTTGTGAATCTTTGGATAGTCTTTTTGCTTTGTTTCTCCCACTCCTCTTCCTCGCTGCAGATTCTTCTCAAACGAAGAAATTCCCCGTAGGGGATACTTTCAATGAGGGACTGTTGGTGAAAGCTCGTTGCTTCCAAGGTGGCATTCGTTGCAGTGTCTTTTCGGTGGAGGGTTGTCTCAATATGATTATTTTTGACGTATACCTCCGTATCTAGGAAGGTAGCTTTGATCTTGCTTATATTGTAGGTGAATTTCAAGCATGGTGTTTCTGTATTCAAGATTTCAAAGTATTCCAGAAATTTTTCTTCACTGTCCTTCCACACAATGAACAGGTCGTCGATGAATCTTTTCCATGACACTATGTGTTGTGTATATTCCATGTTCTTTTGATTCCATGCGACCATCTCCTCCCACCATCCCATGGTGATACAGGCGTAGCTTGGACTGTGGGAAAAGCCCATCGCGGCCCCATTTTTTTGTCTATAGATCTGGTCCCCAAATAGGAAGATGTTGTTGGTAAGTGATATATTAATCATCTCCAGGAGCATAAGGTTGTGATCACTGAAGTGAATATTACGGTCTTGGAGGAAGAATTTACAGGCATTTAGGCCTACGTCATTATCAATGGTTGTATATAAGGATATTACATCCATAGTTATCAATAAGAAATCAGGTTGCCAGGTCAATTCGTTCAACATGCATAAAAAGTCAGTTGTATCCTTCAAGTATGATTTTAGATTCTGTACATAGGGGTTTAAGAAGTGATCAATGTAATTGGCTAGGGGCTCAAGCAGGGACCCCATGGCTGACACAATTGGTCTCCCTGGTGGTTTCGTGGGATTTTTATGAACTTTGGGCAGAAAATATATAGTTGCCGTTTTAGGGAAGTCGACAGTGAGATATTTCTTCTCATCATAATCTAGAAGTCCATTGTTTTCCCATTTATTCAGATTTTTATCAAACTCTCTTTTCATTTTATCCATGGGGTTTGAATTTAGTCTTTCGTAGTATTGTAGATTGTTTAATTGTTCCATGGCCTCTGTGGTATATAGATCTCTGTCCCACAGGACCACGTTGCCTCCCTTATCTGCCATTTTGATTTCGAAGCTGGTGTCTGTAGTTAGGGATATAATGGCTTCTCTTTCCTCAGATGTTAAGTTATCCTTACCCTTGATTTTTGTGATTTTGTAGAGATCATGGATGATCGCTTCTTGGAACATGTCAATCTTGTTCCCTGGTGTTAATTGTGGGTAGAATTTTGACTTTGCTTTCATTTTACTTAAACCCGCTCCCAGTTGTGGTATTGCTTCTGCTAGGGTCATATTGTTGTCTTCTTCCTCGTTCAGGTTTAGTAATGTCAGGTATGCCTCCGCCTCCTTAGCTAAGAGAGTAGACTTGATTTCTGTTTGTATTGTTCTAGGTTTAGGTTTGTGCGGTTTTTCCATAAAAAACTTCGCTAATTTGATTTTTCTGATGTATAAATATATATCAATGCGTGTTTGAGCCATATTCATTCTTTGAGTCGGGCAAAAATTGATTCCTTTCTTGATGATTTGAAGTTCTTCATTTATTTGCCCTTCTTCTGTCTCGTGTAAATCTCTGCGCCCCCCGATTTACACGAGGCAGAGGCAGGGGCAGAGGAAGACCATGGCAGGCCAGAAACCAAAAACCCCAACAAGGCGGAGCAGAAGAAGAAAGCTCTACAAACACAAGAGTGGGTACCGAAACACGAGGGATGAAACAGAAGAAGGGCAAATAAATGAAGAACTTCAAATCATTAATCTCTCCAAACGCACAATAACTCCGGCAGAAATTTCAGTCCTCAAGAAAGGAATCAATTTTTGCCCGACTCAAAGAATGAATATGGCTCAAACACGCATTGATATATATTTATACATCAGAAAAATCAAATTAGCGAAGTTTTTTATGGAAAAACCGCACAAACCTAAACCTAGAACAATACAAACAGAAATCAAGTCTACTCTCTTAGCTAAGGAGGCGGAGGCATACCTGACATTACTAAACCTGAACGAGGAAGAAGACAACAATATGACCCTAGCAGAAGCAATACCACAACTGGGAGCGGGTTTAAGTAAAATGAAAGCAAAGTCAAAATTCTACCCACAATTAACACCAGGGAACAAGATTGACATGTTCCAAGAAGCGATCATCCATGATCTCTACAAAATCACAAAAATCAAGGGTAAGGATAACTTAACATCTGAGGAAAGAGAAGCCATTATATCCCTAACTACAGACACCAGCTTCGAAATCAAAATGGCAGATAAGGGAGGCAACGTGGTCCTGTGGGACAGAGATCTATATACCACAGAGGCCATGGAACAATTAAACAATCTACAATACTACGAAAGACTAAATTCAAACCCCATGGATAAAATGAAAAGAGAGTTTGATAAAAATCTGAATAAATGGGAAAACAATGGACTTCTAGATTATGATGAGAAGAAATATCTCACTGTCGACTTCCCTAAAACGGCAACTATATATTTTCTGCCCAAAGTTCATAAAAATCCCACGAAACCACCAGGGAGACCAATTGTGTCAGCCATGGGGTCCCTGCTTGAGCCCCTAGCCAATTACATTGATCACTTCTTAAACCCCTATGTACAGAATCTAAAATCATACTTGAAGGATACAACTGACTTTTTATGCATGTTGAACGAATTGACCTGGCAACCTGATTTCTTATTGATAACTATGGATGTAATATCCTTATATACAACCATTGATAATGACGTAGGCCTAAATGCCTGTAAATTCTTCCTCCAAGACCGTAATATTCACTTCAGTGATCACAACCTTATGCTCCTGGAGATGATTAATATATCACTTACCAACAACATCTTCCTATTTGGGGACCAGATCTATAGACAAAAAAATGGGGCCGCGATGGGCTTTTCCCACAGTCCAAGCTACGCCTGTATCACAATGGGATGGTGGGAGGAGATGGTCGCATGGAATCAAAAGAACATGGAATATACACAACACATAGTGTCATGGAAAAGATTCATCGACGACCTGTTCATTGTGTGGAAGGACAGTGAAGAAAAATTTCTGGAATACTTTGAAATCTTGAATACAGAAACACCATGCTTGAAATTCACCTACAATATAAGCAAGATCAAAGCTACCTTCCTAGATACGGAGGTATACGTCAAAAATAATCATATTGAGACAACCCTCCACCGAAAAGACACTGCAACGAATGCCACCTTGGAAGGAACGAGCTTTCACCAACAGTCCCTCATTGAAAGTATCCCCTACGGGGAATTTCTTCGTTTGAGAAGAATCTGCAGCGAGGAAGAGGAGTGGGAGAAACAAAGCAAAAAGACTATCCAAAGATTCACAAAAAGAAAATACAACCGGAAAGTGGTCCTCAATTGCTGGAAGAGAGCAAACCAAAAAACCAGGAAGGAATGCCTAGAAAAAAAACAAAGGCAAGATACTCAGGAGACAGAACCAATCAGACTAATATTGAACTACAGTCAGGAATCAAAAAGAATCAACCAAATTGTAAAAAAGAACTGGAAAATCCTTCAGCTGGACCCAATAATTGGCAAGAGAATGGGCAACCACCCTGTAATCACATATAGAAGGGCAAGAAATGTGCAGGATCAACTAGTGCATAGTCACTACAAAACATCAAACCCTAAAAAAGCGTGGCTAAAAACAAAAGGCTTCATCAAATGCTATAACTGCAAAGCATGCGAAATTGCCAAGCCTACAACCCAGATCTCAATGCCAAACAAAAAGATATGGCAAATAAAGGAGTGCATAACGTGCAACAGCAACTACACTGTGTACATGATCGAGTGCCCCTGCAAACTCCGATACATCGGGAGTACAATATGCGAGTTGAAAAAGCGCATCCTTGAACACGCACGCGCTACAACACACAAAGACAGAAACAATGCTGTCGCAAAGCATATGGAAAGCCATCATCAAGGGGACTGGAAACAATTGCGCTTTTGGGGTATCGAAACCATGATCCCTTCAGATAGAGGAGGACACAATGAGAGAATCTTGCGGCAAAAGGAGTCAAGGCATATACTCAACTTCAGGACAATGACCCCCTTTGGTCTTAATCAATCGGAGGAACTCTACATACATTTATAAAATCCAGATATGCCCGGAAACTCCGACCAAAATGATCCGATTCCTGATAAAGCACCCTGTTTTGTAAATAGACAATAAAGTTACTGATCACTTTTCACATTTCACCACTTTATACACAGAACATAACAAACCGAAATCAAGAAACACAAGCCCACCAGAGGGCAGGAAAAATCAATAACTGCCAAAAAAAACCCCACATGAAATATTAATGAAATGGTAATCCGAAATATGACGTCCAAATACCATGAGTCGCAATATGCCCACTGGAGGGCTGAATTGAAAAAGGTGTCTATAAATTATTCCTACTTTCATCCAACCTAATAAAGAGGCTCTTTGTAAAAATGTAAAAAAGAAACTCCTAACGACTACAACATCCAGAAACCTCGGTTTGGAAATATAACAATGAAGCGGTAACTAGAAAGGAGTGATGCCCCGATTAAAATTGGACAGAAAGTACAATTGAATGGACAAAACTAGCCGGATTGCCACCTATTGAACTGAAATATTGAACTGAAACATTTCGGGAATCACACGAGCTAAGGGGAAATTAAAAGGCATTTACAACTAGTGGTATAAACTGTCCAAACTACAGAGACCAGAATTCCTGGTGTTGGGACATGACAGAAACCACACCCCCGGGGGGAGGTAACCTTGGGTTTCAGGAAATGTGGGTTTGTATTTATGTCTGTGTCATTGCACTTTACAACTGACCGTGAACAAGACAGCGGAGGCTGTCGAAACGCGTTGGTTTACTGTTTGGTTTGGCACTCCATGGAAATAAATATATAACCTGGAATTGATCTCCTTGAATAATTGTGGTTGAAACTGCGACTCCGTGATTCTTTTCCGAGGAAGGAATCGTTTGTGGGATATACATATATATACATATATATACATACATATATATATACATACATATATATATACATACATATATATATATACATACATACATACATACATATATATATACATACATATATATATATATTGTTTATGCAAACGCCCTCGAGCTTGGGAGGGAACACGACGCTGCCTCTCACCATCCAGCTGTATAAGCCTCGCTGTTGCTTGGTTGCAGACTGCTTTGATTCAATTCTTGCCATCCGACGCGTTTCGAGGCTTGGAACGCCCCTTAATCATGGACACGCTTCAACTAAGGACATGACGACTTTGTGCAGTGTTCGTGCTTTTATTGTTTTTTTTTTTTTTTTTTTCATTGAACACAAACACCCTAAAGGGGTGTGGCCTCACACATGCCGCCTGGCATGCTGGTGTTTGGAGTCCAAAACGGCACAAAGTAAGTATTGACCTTGAGTAGGCTCAGTTCCTCAGTTGTTTTTGTTAGCGCTTTGTATTTCACCTTGAGTAGGACAAAGCTGTTTGCATCCAAGTACAATCCCCCTTTGGAGATAGCGCGCATCACGGAGATGAAAAGTTCATTTCCGAAGCCATTCCTCGTTTGACAGTGTAGTCCTCGGAGAAACTGGTTCACCTCCCCACGGCCAGGGCAGCCGTGTATTAATTGTTTATGCAAACGCCCTCGAGCTTGGGAGGGAACACGACGCTGCCTCTCACCATCCAGCTGTATAAGCCTCGCTGTTGCTTGGTTGCAGACTGCTTTGATTCAATTCTTGCCATCCGACGCGTTTCGAGGCTTGGAACGCCCCTTAATCATGGACACGCTTCAACTAAGGACATGACGACTTTGTGCTGTGTTCGTGCTTTTATTGTTTTTTCATTGAACACAAACACCCTAAAGGGGTGTGGCCTCACACATGCCGCCTGGCATGCTGGTGTTTGGAGTCCAAAACGGCACAAAGTAAGTATTGACCTTGAGTAGGCTCAGTTCCTCAGTTGTTTTTGTTAGCGCTTTGTATTTCACCTTGAGTAGGACAAAGCTGTTTGCATCCAAGTACAATCCCCCTTTGGAGATAGCGCGCATCACGGAGATGAAAAGTTCATTTCCGAAGCCATTCCTCGTTTGACAGTGTAGTCCTCGGAGAAACTGGTTCACCTCCCCACGGCCAGGGCAGCCGTGTATTAATTGTTTATGCAAACGCCCTCGAGCTTGGGAGGGAACACGACGCTGCCTCTCACCATCCAGCTGTATAAGCCTCGCTGTTGCTTGGTTGCAGACTGCTTTGATTCAATTCTTGCCATCCGACGCGTTTCGAGGCTTGGAACGCCCCTTAATCATGGACACGCTTCAACTAAGGACATGACGACTTTGTGCTGTGTTCGTGCTTTTATTGTTTTTTCATTGAACACAAACACCCTAAAGGGGTGTGGCCTCACACATGCCGCCTGGCATGCTGGTGTTTGGAGTCCAAAACGGCACAAAGTAAGTATTGACCTTGAGTAGGCTCAGTTCCTCAGTTGTTTTTGTTAGCGCTTTGTATTTCACCTTGAGTAGGACAAAGCTGTTTGCATCCAAGTACAATCCCCCTTTGGAGATAGCGCGCATCACGGAGATGAAAAGTTCATTTCCGAAGCCATTCCTCGTTTGACAGTGTAGTCCTCGGAGAAACTGGTTCACCTCCCCACGGCCAGGGCAGCCGTGTATTAATTGTTTATGCAAACGCCCTCGAGCTTGGGAGGGAACACGACGCTGCCTCTCACCATCCAGCTGTATAAGCCTCGCTGTTGCTTGGTTGCAGACTGCTTTGATTCAATTCTTGCCATCCGACGCGTTTCGAGGCTTGGAACGCCCCTTAATCATGGACACGCTTCAACTAAGGACATGACGACTTTGTGCTGTGTTCGTGCTTTTATTGTTTTTTCATTGAACACAAACACCCTAAAGGGGTGTGGCCTCACACATGCCGCCTGGCATGCTGGTGTTTGGAGTCCAAAACGGCACAAAGTAAGTATTGACCTTGAGTAGGCTCAGTTCCTCAGTTGTTTTTGTTAGCGCTTTGTATTTCACCTTGAGTAGGACAAAGCTGTTTGCATCCAAGTACAATCCCCCTTTGGAGATAGCGCGCATCACGTAGATGAAAAGTTCATTTCCGAAGCCATTCCTCGTTTGACAGTGTAGTCCTCGGAGAAACTGGTTCACCTCCCCACGGCCAGGGCAGCCGTGTATTAATTGTTTATGCAAACGCCCTCGAGCTTGGGAGGGAACACGACGCTGCCTCTCACCATCCAGCTGTATAAGCCTCGCTGTTGCTTGGTTGCAGACTGCTTTGATTCAATTCTTGCCATCCGACGCGTTTCGAGGCTTGGAACGCCCCTTAATCATGGACACGCTTCAACTAAGGACATGACGACTTTGTGCTGTGTTCGTGCTTTTATTGTTTTTTCATTGAACACAAATACCCTAAAGGGGTGTGGCCTCACACATGCCGCCTGGCATGCTGGTGTTTGGAGTCCAAAACGGCACAAAGTAAGTATTGACCTTGAGTAGGCTCAGTTCCTCAGTTGTTTTTGTTAGCGCTTTGTATTTCACCTTGAGTAGGACAAAGCTGTTTGCATCCAAGTACAATCCCCCTTTGGAGATAGCGCGCATCACGGAGATGAAAAGTTCATTTCCGAAGCCATTCCTCGTTTGACAGTGTAGTCCTCGGAGAAACTGGTTCACCTCCCCACGGCCAGGGCAGCCGTGTATTAATTGTTTATGCAAACGCCCTCGAGCTTGGGAGGGAACACGACGCTGCCTCTCACCATCCAGCTGTATAAGCCTCGCTGTTGCTTGGTTGCAGACTGCTTTGATTCAATTCTTGCCATCCGACGCGTTTCGAGGCTTGGAACGCCCCTTAATCATGGACACGCTTCAACTAAGGACATGACGACTTTGTGCAGTGTTCGTGCTTTTATTGTTTTTTCATTGAACACAAACACCCTAAAGGGGTGTGGCCTCACACATGCCGCCTGGCATGCTGGTGTTTGGAGTCCAAAACGGCACAAAGTAAGTATTGACCTTGAGTAGGCTCAGTTCCTCAGTTGTTTTTGTTAGCGCTTTGTATTTCACCTTGAGTAGGACAAAGCTGTTTGCATCCAAGTACAATCCCCCTTTGGAGATAGCGCGCATCACGGAGATGAAAAGTTCATTTCCGAAGCCATTCCTCGTTTGACAGTGTAGTCCTCGGAGAAACTGGTTCACCTCCCCACGGCCAGGGCAGCCGTGTATTAATTGTTTATGCAAACGCCCTCGAGCTTGGGAGGGAACACGACGCTGCCTCTCACCATCCAGCTGTATAAGCCTCGCTGTTGCTTGGTTGCAGACTGCTTTGATTCAATTCTTGCCATCCGACGCGTTTCGAGGCTTGGAACGCCCCTTAATCATGGACACGCTTCAACTAAGGACATGACGACTTTGTGCTGTGTTCGTGCTTTTATTGTTTTTTCATTGAACACAAACACCCTAAAGGGGTGTGGCCTCACACATGCCGCCTGGCATGCTGGTGTTTGGAGTCCAAAAAGGCACAAAGTAAGTATTGACCTTGAGTAGGCTCAGTTCCTCAGTTGTTTTTGTTAGCGCTTTGTATTTCACCTTGAGTAGGACAAAGCTGTTTGCATCCAAGTACAATCCCCCTTTGGAGATAGCGCGCATCACGGAGATGAAAAGTTCATTTCCGAAGCCATTCCTCGTTTGACAGTGTAGTCCTCGGAGAAACTGGTTCACCTCCCCACGGCCAGGGCAGCCGTGTATTAATTGTTTATGCAAACGCCCTCGAGCTTGGGAGGGAACACGACGCTGCCTCTCACCATCCAGCTGTATAAGCCTCGCTGTTGCTTGGTTGCAGACTGCTTTGATTCAATTCTTGCCATCCTTGCCATGACAGCTTTGTCCTACTCAAGGTGAAATACAAAGCGCTAACAAAAACAACTGAGGAACTGAGCCTACTCAAGGTCAATACTTACTTTGTGCCGTTTTGGACTCCAAACACCAGCATGCCAGGCGGCATGTGTGAGGCCACACCCCTTTAGGGTGTTTGTGTTCAATGAAAAAACAATAAAAGCACGAACACAGCACAAAGTCGTCATGTCCTTAGTTGAAGCGTGTCCATGATTAAGGGGCGTTCCAAGCCTCAAAACGCGTCGGATGGCAAGAATTGAATCAAAGCAGTCTGCAACCAAGCAACAGCGAGGCTTATACAGCTGGATGGTGAGAGGCAGCGTCGTGTTCCCTCCCAAGCTCGAGGGCGTTTGCATAAACAATTAATACACGGCTGCCCTGGCCGTGGGGAGGTGAACCAGTTTCTCTGAGGACTACACTGTCAAACGAGGAATGGCTTCGGAAATGAACTTTTCATCTCCGTGATGCGCGCTATCTCCAAAGGGGGATTGTACTTGGATGCAAACAGCTTTGTCCTACTCAAGGTGAAATACAAAGCGCTAACAAAAACAACTGAGGAACTGAGCCTACTCAAGGTCAATACTTACTTTGTGCCGTTTTGGACTCCAAACACCAGCATGCCAGGCGGCATGTGTGAGGCCACACCCCTTTAGGGTGTTTGTGTTCAATGAAAAAACAATAAAAGCACGAACACAGCACAAAGTCGTCATGTCCTTAGTTGAAGCGTGTCCATGATTAAGGGGCGTTCCAAGCCTCGAAACGCGTCGGATGGCAAGAATTGAATCAAAGCAGTCTGCAACCAAGCAACAGCGAGGCTTATACAGCTGGATGGTGAGAGGCAGCGTCGTGTTCCCTCCCAAGCTCGAGGGCGTTTGCATAAACAATTAATACACGGCTGCCCTGGCCGTGGGGAGGTGAACCAGTTTCTCCGAGGACTACACTGTCAAACGAGGAATGGCTTCGGAAATGAACTTTTCATCTCCGTGATGCGCGCTATCTCCAAAGGGGGATTGTACTTGGATGCAAACAGCTTTGTCCTACTCAAGGTGAAATACAAAGCGCTAACAAAAACAACTGAGGAACTGAGCCTACTCAAGGTCAATACTTACTTTGTGCCGTTTTGGACTCCAAACACCAGCATGCCAGGCGGCATGTGTGAGGCCACACCCCTTTAGGGTGTTTGTGTTCAATGAAAAAACAATAAAAGCACGAACACAGCACAAAGTCGTCATGTCCTTAGTTGAAGCGTGTCCATGATTAAGGGGCGTTCCAAGCCTCGAAACGCGTCGGATGGCAAGAATTGAATCAAAGCAGTCTGCAACCAAGCAACAGCGAGGCTTATACAGCTGGATGGTGAGAGGCAGCGTCGTGTTACCTCCCAAGCTCGAGGGCGTTTGCATAAACAATTAATACACGGCTGCCCTGGCCGTGGGGAGGTGAACCAGTTTTTCCGAGGACTACACTGTCAAACGAGGAATGGCTTCGGAAATGAACTTTTCATCTCCGTGATGCGCGCTATCTCCAAAGGGGGATTGTACTTGGATGCAAACAGCTTTGTCCTACTCAAGGTGAAATACAAAGCGCTAACAAAAACAACTGAGGAACTGAGCCTACTCAAGGTCAATACTTACTTTGTGCCGTTTTGGACTCCAAACACCAGCATGCCAGGCGGCATGTGTGAGGCCACACCCCTTTAGGGTGTTTGTGTTCAATGAAAAAACAATAAAAGCACGAACACAGCACAAAGTCGTCATGTCCTTAGTTGAAGCGTGTCCATGATTAAGGGGCGTTCCAAGCCTCGAAACGCGTCGGATGGCAAGAATTGAATCAAAGCAGTCTGCAACCAAGCAACAGCGAGGCTTATACAGCTGGATGGTGAGAGGCAGCGTCGTGTTCCCTCCCAAGCTCGAGGGCGTTTGCATAAACAATTAATACACGGCTGCCCTGGCCGTGGGGAGGTGAACCAGTTTCTCCGAGGACTACACTGTCAAACGAGGAATGGCTTCGGAAATGAACTTTTCATCTCCGTGATGCGCGCTATCTCCAAAGGGGGATTGTACTTGGATGCAAACAGCTTTGTCCTACTCAAGGTGAAATACAAAGCGCTAACAAAAACAACTGAGGAACTGAGCCTACTCAAGGTCAATACTTACTTTGTGCCGTTTTGGACTCCAAACACCAGCATGCCAGGCGGCATGTGTGAGGCCACACCCCTTTAGGGTGTTTGTGTTCAATGAAAAAACAATAAAAGCACGAACACAGCACAAAGTCGTCATGTCCTTAGTTGAAGCGTGTCCATGATTAAGGGGCGTTCCAAGCCTCGAAACGCGTCGGATGGCAAGAATTGAATCAAAGCAGTCTGCAACCAAGCAACAGCGAGGCTTATACAGCTGGATGGTGAGAGGCAGCGTCGTGTTCCCTCCCAAGCTCGAGGGCATTTGCATAAACAATTAATACACGGCTGCCCTGGCCGTGGAAGGTGAACCAGTTTCTCCGAGGACTACACTGTCAAACGAGGAATGGCTTCGGAAATGAACTTTTCATCTCCGTGATGCGCGCTATCTCCAAAGGGGGATTGTACTTGGATGCAAACAGCTTTGTCCTACTCAAGGTGAAATACAAAGCGCTAACAAAAACAACTGAGGAACTGAGCCTACTCAAGGTCAATACTTACTTTGTGCCGTTTTGGACTCCAAACACCAGCATGCCAGGCGGCATGTGTGAGGCCACACCCCTTTAGGGTGTTTGTGTTCAATGAAAAAACAATAAAAGCACGAACACAGCACAAAGTCGTCATGTCCTTAGTTGAAGCGTGTCCATGATTAAGGGGCGTTCCAAGCCTCGAAACGCGTCGGATGGCAAGAATTGAATCAAAGCAGTCTGCAACCAAGCAACAGCGAGGCTTATACAGCTGGATGGTGAGAGGCAGCGTCGTGTTCCCTCCCAAGCTCGAGGGCGTTTGCATAAACAATTAATACACGGCTGCCCTGGCCGTGGGGAGGTGAACCAGTTTCTCCGAGGACTACACTGTCAAACGAGGAATGGCTTCGGAAATGAACTTTTCATCTCCGTGATGCGCGCTATCTCCAAAGGGGGATTGTACTTGGATGCAAACAGCTTTGTCCTACTCAAGGTGAAATACAAAGCGCTAACAAAAACAACTGAGGAACTGAGCCTACTCAAGGTCAATACTTACTTTGTGCCGTTTTGGACTCCAAACACCAGCATGCCAGGCGGCATGTGTGAGGCCACACCCCTTTAGGGTGTTTGTGTTCAATGAAAAAACAATAAAAGCACGAACACAGCACAAAGTCGTCAT
>NC_136063.1:1525284269-1525316769 GCF_964261635.1 Lissotriton helveticus | reverse complement strand
ATATACATACATATACACACACATATATATATATATACACACACATATATATATACATACATATATATATATACACACACACACATTATATATATATATATATATATATATATATATATATATATATATATATATATATATATATATACATATATACACACATACACACAACCCTCCTCCAACTGAGGATTTTCATCTGCTGTATTTCTCCCCACTGGAGATTTGTGACTCTCATTGGAAGAGTGGGATGAAGTGCCTGCATCTGTTCAATGAAAATGCAACCTCTACTGCCCGTGCCAGCAAAAAGCTATTTCAAAACTCTGTCCACCAGCGGTATCGGAGACCAAGAAGGGTTGCTTGGCGTAAATCTGCAAATCGGACTTACTGGAGGGAGAAATGCCTTGTAAAAGCCAAAACCAGGGAACAGGTCACCTGCAGCCTCTCAGCAGGGCAGATAGCCTCAAACTGCCCGTAGCGAGACAACTGACTGCATAGAGCTTTTTCAATTTTGGCTTTCTTCTTCATCTTGATAATCAAAAATACAGATGCAGCCTCCTTAAGCTCTCGCCACAGTAAGAGCTTAAATGTATCCCGTCTTTTACATTTTGTCTCTAAAAAAAAAGTGATGAAGGTAACAGTTTTTACCAGCCTTAACTCGCCATCTTTAACCAACTTACGAATCAAGACTACACTTTAAAAAGGCCCGCTTATTTAAAAAGACTTATGTAGACACTTCAATAACTTGCAGTAGTTTACCTAGGAGCACAAGCAGATGCTTGCTCTGATTGACAGTCGCTGGAAATGGGTTCGCGCATATTTGGTACTTTCCTTCAATGTTTTGCTCATATTCGTGTAATTATTCACCCCAAAAAATTCTTGTCATTATCGTAAAGTTGGTTTGGTGTTCAAATTCTTTATTCGTCAACTGTAGGATGCTTGCCTTGTACGGTATAACTGCTCGGGCCAAATACTTCGTGAAATTGAGTTTTAATTCTTGGCACCATGCAAATGAATGGCAAACGAAGAATAGATTTCGCAAATCTGCGGCTTAGCTGTTGAAGGAGATTGGTCATGGCAGCAAGCCAGCTCAACCCTATCCCAGTGCCAGAGTGCCCGAGACATCCTTTTATAATGTACAATGGTGGGAGTTGTGCAAAATTTAAAGACAGGCTCTTTTTGTTGCAGGTTGTCTGAATATACGACAGACAAAAGGCTTTTAGCAGGTTTTGAAAAACGCCATATATTAGTTCTACACATGAATCTAATTTGAGTCTCCTGAAGATCCTGTAGCGTTACTGGACTTCAATAAAATAGAAATATTCGCCGTTTCTAACCCAAAAGGCCTTTTGTTCAGCCTTTTAATGACGGAAAGTATGTTTATCTTGCGCCTTCTGGAAAGCCAGATCAATTCCTACAATTGATCCCAGGTGTTTATTAACACACTCTAGTCACCAGTAGACATTTTACAAAGAAACAAAAGAAGTACCAAACGTGTGAAACAAGCACTGGCAAAGCCAATAGCTTTCACCAATGCAAAATATATTGGCTTTGTAAATGTGTTTTTACATGTTGCACGTTTCATAATCCTGCTCTCAAGGGGGGTCAAGCAACACAAGGGAGAATGTGTGAAATACAACTGAGGGACGGAGGATGAAACATGGGTGGATGAAACAGACAATGGGAGCAGAGACGATGCTGGTGAAACAAAGCGGGAGGAGGAAGAGGTTGGTTAAAAACAACGATGAGCAGGACGGCGGTGGGGGGTTTAAAACAAAGTAGAGCGGGAGGAGGGCAGGGAGGATTAAAAACAATTGCATAGATTGGGAGAGTAAAAACAGAGCGAAGAGTGTGGGGACTGCAGACACACGCACTCTCTAAGAATGCATGCAGAAAAATACAAAATAAAGACGAAAAAGTACATGCAGGGGCCTGTGGCCAGTGGAAGGATGCTGGCCGTAGATAGGAAGCTATACTTTATCCATGCTTCAGGCCGGGACACACAGCAAAACCCCAGGAGGAAGCGGATGGGAAGAGGAGGCTCTGACCAATGAAAAGCAAGGAAACAAGAGTGATATGGGAGCCAAACAATGGTAAGTAATGGGCAAGCTCTAAGCACATTCTAAGATTTATTTTATTTACAAGAGATTTCACAAATACAGTGCAGGTGAAACCTAACAACTAATCAATTTAATCTCGTTGTTCCTGTACACTCAAATACTCTTGAGCAAGTAAGAATGACCACATGCAGACCTAATAAACAACCTGCCCACTTCTAGTAACTGCTCACCATGTGACATGACGTGACAGGTGTTGGAGGGGTGGGCAGTGTGCAGATAAAGCCACCTACGGAAAATTAAAAGATTCTTAGGCTGTGCAGATGTCCTAAGGGATGTTTCAAAACCTGTAAGAGACATCAGCTGTGCCAAGCTGCCATTAAAGATCTGGAAACCACTGGGTGTAGGGGTTTCTAATCACCTTTTAATACACGTGTGATATCAGCTCTTCAACGGGTAACCGGGTGAAAGAAGCAAATGGCATGTGACACACAGTGGTACTATTTGAGTTGCAAAGCTCTGTTAATATCACAACATAGCACAGAAAATGATGCCTTCATCAGTTGCAACAATGTGCATCAAGAAAGCGGGGAGGTCTCTCCTGGCCTGCCCTTTTTGCCCTGATGTCATACTATAGTTAGTTCTGACCAGGGTGATAACCTTGAGGCTAGAAGATAGCCACTGAGAAGTAGACATACCAACTAGTGAGGCATGGTCTCTGGAATGTTAAAGGCTGGCCAGTCCTCCCTGTAACTTCTGAAAATGTCAATCAAAGCCCCAACATGGAGGTCAGCTTGTGAGAGGGTATTTTTTTTACCAGTGAAGCGTGCTATCAAATAAAAAATACAAAAAGCGCACATGTAGGACCAACCGCTATTTATGCAACCTGGAGACTATTCTCAGATGTATAAAAATAATTAGGTGAATTAAAAACAGCGAACAGACATGTGCTTCCACCACTCTGCAACTGTAGGCACTTAATCACTCAGGCTGCTTATTGTTATCCATTTTACTTCTGTGATTGCTATCTTGATCACGCCAAATGGACTTCTAAATAAAATTCTCACTTTTGGTAGATTTATTCTTTCCAAATATGATTTTGCTATGTTGGATAATCTCAAACATTTTGCCTTCACCCTCCTGTTTTCTGAACTCTTACGTTGGCTTTAAAGGACTCCGCACACTTTACCCTGCTTATCAGTGCTAAAGTGATTGTGCTCTCTCTTTTAAACATTGTAAGATTAGCTTAAATCCAATTGGTCTATTTTATTTAGATTTAAGTCAATAGCTCTGTGGTGCTGCATGTACCTAGGGCCTGTAAATTAAATGCTACTAGTATTCCTGCAGCACTTATTGTGCCACCCACTTAAGTAGTTCTTTAAACATGTCTTAAGTCTGCCATAGCAGCCTGTGTGTGCTGTTTTAAACTACCATGTCTACCTGGCAAAATAAACCGTTTGCCAGGCCCAAACCTTCCTTTCTAATACATATAGTTCACCCCTAGGGTAGGTCCTGGACAGCCAAGAGGGCAGGATGCAAGGTATTTAAAAGGTTAGACGTGTACTTTTTAGTTTTACGTGTCCTGGTAGTGAAAAACTCTTACATTAGTTTTTCACTACTGCAAGTCCTACCTCTCCCATAGGATAAAACTGGAGGTACTTTATTACATTTATTAAGCAGTCATTTAAAAATGGGAGCATGTAACCAGTTCATGTTCGGGGTCTTTGGAATTGTGATAAGAAATCCTCTCTTATGGCGAAGTCGTATTTTAAATTACAATTTTGAAAATGGCACGTTAAGAAAAACTTGAAGTCATGATGTAATTGAGAATGCAGTGTTTTTCAGTGACCCATGAAGAAGGGCTTGTTTGAAGGCTGAAATGCATTGGGTATTAATAAAGAACTGCTGCTTTGGACGTATCTTGCGTTTCGATCGTGTTCTTGATAGAGGTCTGGATGGGCACATCTTGAATATGGGAAGCATTTGAAGAGCAGGATTTCAGTACTTGTGGATTAAAAAGAGGAATTCAAAAAATGTATTAAACTGTGTAGAAAAAATGGAGTAAAAAGGAAGAATCTAAAGGAAAAATGTTCAAGGTGATTGGTAAATCTATTTTTTGCTGTGCGATAGGGTGTGGAACAAAGTTTCGCTCCCCACAGTATGACTTTTAGAAAGCTGCCATTTTCCTGTCTTAACCATTTAGTGCCTGCAGCCTGGCTATGGGTCACATGACTGGGTGTAGCAGACTGCTGGGCTTTGTGTTTTCCTCCCAGACAGCCACATGCAGTGGACCCGGATAGACGTCCATGACTGGCAGGATGAAAGGGCCCAACACTGCTTACCCTTTAGTAGGCTATGTCCTTTCTTCACACAAAGAGCTGCATACCCCCTGCCTCCTTCAAAGAGGAAGCTACTCCCCATTCAAAGAAGACACCTGGTATAAATATTAGGCCCCAGACACCAACTCTTTAGTACATTTCTGGAACTGTTGAGACTCTGCCAGGAAGAAGGACTGCTGAGCGGCAGAAAGGGTAGCCATTCTACTGCACTGATGCCCTGCTGGACTACTGCCTTGCTGTATTGCTGACCTCCTGCCTGAGTGATAGGGATTAGACCTGCATTTGAACTCAGGACTCCCAGAGTGACTCCAAGGGCTAATCTGCTAGCCTCCTGTGCAAAGCCACAGGGACATAACAGGCTCCCAACCACCTGAACCAGCACCCAGAATAATTTTGAGTAAGCCCCTGGCTCCCAAGTGATGCTCCTCAGGTCCTGGACCCTTGGTGTGGGCTTGGTTGAGCTGAATTGAAGTTTTTAGGATCTTCGCAACCACAAATGGGTCAGTTGGTGCCAAAACCTTGTTGCTTGCACTGCCTGCCAACACAAAGTTCAGTCAGTATGACCCTTTGTTCTTCTGCCTTGACTCGATTGGCTGCAACAACAACAGGACCTTCGCACTACAGAGAGGCCAGGCCCTGCTCTTCTTGTGACAACTACAGTCCACGACGTTTCCCTGCTCCTTGTGGCCCCCTCCACCATGAATGATTCTCTTTGCGCTGACTGAGAAGGTAATTTTTCAGCAAGACTGACCTGGTCTCTGTATCCGACTTGCACTCTACTGTGGTTGACCTTGAAATTGTGTCTTTCTCCCGGTCTCGCGCAAACAGTTTGTCGCGAATAACGCTTTAGGCTTTTTGGCTCCATTGTCACCAAAATCTTCACAATTGCATAACTCCGGCTTTACTGATTGGATTTTTGTCATTTTGGTCTTGATTTATTTATTAAATTTTGCCGTTTGCCAAAATTGGTGTGGTATTTTTCTTGTGCCGTTGGTTCATTTATTTTCTTGTGCCGTTGGTTCATTTTATTACTGTTTGAAGTGCTGCATGAATACTTTACACATTGCCTCAAAGTTAAGCCTGTGACTGCTCTATACAAAGCTACCAGAGAGTTGAGCAGTGGTTAATTTGGGGGTTGCTCTTCTTCACTCTGACGAGGATTGTGGTTGCTGCTTGAGTACAGAGTCGGATTGGTAAGGCGGGCACATTCGGGCAATGGCCGAGGGGCCAGTATCTGAATTCCAGCAGTGTCTGCTTTTTTGGGCAGCCCTGGGGCCGATTTGGGTGTTGTCTGTTCAGATGCAGCCAGTGGCCCAGTGGGGCCCTGAGTGGCCTTTCTGGAGGCAGATGGGAGCCCATTACCTCCCTTTTATCAACAGGCAGAGGTGTCTCCCTTTCTCTCGCTGGACCGGCCCATTAATATATGCAGATCGAGCGGGGCAGGGGGCCTGAGCAAAAGTGGCCTCACTTTTTTCAGGTGTGTTTTACTAGTTTGAACTAATCTGTGCATTTTTTTAATCTACATAAAGCTAAGAAGACATGCCTCTGTCAGAGACCCCCCTTCAAGCCGAAGCAGTGTTTTGCGGAAAAGCACTATGCAAATGAGGGCCACTTTTTTTGCGTGCCTGGGCCGATTTTTAATCCCAATCCAACCCTGCTTCAGTAGGGTTTCATAATCTGAAACCAACTAGAGATTTAAATTCTCCTTGATTGGCCATTTTCCTTTTTTCCAAATCCCCCTTACTCTACCCGCATGTGCCTGTGGCTTTGCCTGCAAGAATGGAATTTTAGCTCCTAAATCTAGAGTGCTCCTCTGGGGCTGAACTCCATGAATTTTGCAAGAAGAGGGGGCTGCCTGCCAAAGGTTGTAGCAGGAAGGCAGAGCACCCCCCTCAACCAGTGACCCAACTTCTCAGAGTTAACAATGTATTTTTTATCATCACAAATATTTATTAAAAATAAATGTTTTGCAGTCATTAACATAGACTTGAATGGTAGATGCATTTTAGCCCGTTATGTATGCATTGTGCTACTTGTTTACTGTAGTGGAACATACGGAAAATAATACCCCTCCCCCCCCCCCCAAAAAAAAGAAATGTTTTGCAGTGATCTCACTCCAATTAGTCCTAGCATCTTGGTATTCATTTGTCTGGAGCCGACACACTTACATCATACTTCATAAGTATTGGTAGCTTTTTGGCTAGTAGCAAATTTCTTAACCAGACTAAATAGTCTTGTAGTAGTTTACCCTGCATCTTGAACAATTCAATGATTTAGATACCGAACTTGCCACGGTTTTGGTTTTAATAGCATTATTTAATGAAGTTCAGATGTGCAAACTCCTTACATAAGGCAGGAGTTCTCATTAACACAAGTATAAGTATGGACATACTCTTAACCCCAGATGCATGAGAACATCAGCAACCAATCGCACTGATTCTGAATGAATTTTCAGACAGAACTCAATCAAGCTTCCTTTGTTGTCTGAGAGGAAATTGCGCCACCTTGGCAGTGCTTAATTTGTAAAAAAAAAAAAGAAGTGCAGGTGCTGAAAATTTTGCCAAGGAGGCCAGAGCTCACTTCTTCCTCCGGTGAGCCACACTTTCAACACTCTCACTGCCTCAGTCTCTATCTTCTAACCTTGATCTGTTGTCTGTCCCCTAAGTCTTTGCTCTAAGAGTCTATCCTCTCACCTCTCCAATTGTTTTCTATCATCTTTGTCACACCTGGTGTGTTACTTTATTCCATGTATTTCTGATTTGCCCTCCATTCATTCTAGCCCTGCCCTTTTTCCTCTTCACTTTTATCCATGCTCTGCTCTCTCTCCCCTCGATCTAGGCTCTTTACTATCACTCTTCTAGCAGTGATTAGCTGTGTCTCCGTTATATCATTTGTCTGCTATTTTTGTTGGTCTACAGCCGCATGGAGCATGTTGAGGATAGCAGCAATGCACGGCTGCAGGATATTCTACTCTGGCAACGCAGCAAGTGGAAAGTCCACACTTACTCATGTTTATTCTTCCTCAACAGCCCTCACTCCCAAGTTTCAAATGCGTTCTTGCAGCTTCCTTGCCTCAACTCTGTCATGAGCCAGCCCCCAGCTGCAATTATCCAATGGGAGGCTTAGGCTCAGGCAGTGGAATTTCGTAGCGCGCCCTGCATCGCATTTTGCTATGCAGGGCACGGAACGAAATTAGTTTTATTAATTAAATTGTTTACTTACCTGTAATCATCCATATTCTGGTGTTTATCAACCCCCACCCTGCCTCACCGCAACTCCCTCCACGGGCTGCGGCTGGTCTGCAGCGTTAGGAACAGAAGACGAATGATTTCCTTCACATCAGAAGCTGGCAGGATAGCTCAGTGAGGCGCTAGCTGCTGACAGGAGTGCGTGACATCATGACAGTAACAGTCACTTGCAGATCCCAGTTATCCCTTCAAGCACTTGCCTATTTCTTGGTGTATGACCGTGTGCCTTGTTCCGCTGCCTTCCGGTTAGGTTTATGATGTAGAATTGGCACACCTATGCACAGTTGCAGGCCTTGACTTTTAATTCAGGAAGGTTCACTCATGCCTACATCCTTCGATACATTGTGCACCATTACCTTGTGTAATAACACCTGTTGACAAGCGCTTAAAGGCTCGTCGGGGGTAGTAAGCGCTATATAAATGCATTTACAATACAAATAGATGCAGTAATAGATATGAATGTATAAGTTATTATATTCCATAATATAAATAATATATTTTTTTTTTTACAGCTCATTGCCACATGTGTCTCTTCAACACCAAAGCCCCGAGGAATGAGAGGTGTCAAGGTCATTGGTAAATAACGGGAATGCTCCAGACTTCACAAACCCTCACGCCTCGACTGCAAATGCATCAGCACGCAACCCTGGCGAAGGCACGTTTGGTCCTTCACTGATGTAGCGCCGCCGATAATTATTGAGACACTGTTTCTTGTTCCACGAAATTCCCCCTTCATTTCTATTTTGAGAGATTTCTTCTCAGCGAAGATCGCAAAGTGGCTTTCAAAGCACCGTCAGGCAAAAGCAATTAACCTTGGCTTTGGGGAAACCTGAACTGGCGGCTCTGGCGACAAAACGAAAAAAAAAAAAAATGTGTCCTTTCTCGACCTCATATTTGCATTGAACGGCTCGCAGACGTCTGTCGTGGTCTCTCGACGGCCATTCATTTGGGCCCGGCGCTGTCCACGCCGCAGCCTCCTGACCCCGGGCGGCAGCTGCGCTGACCCGCCCGGAGGAGACCCCCCCCCCCTGCTGCCGCCGCCAGTCATCACGGTGTCTCCCCTTGCACTCAGCAAAACTGAAATTAAACATGGTTAGGCGGCAGGCCTCGCTCTCGCGGGCGGGCGCCATGAAAGCGGCCGAATTGCGCATTCATTTCCGGTAACTGATATGACTTTGCCTCCACACCCGGAAAGGAAACCTTGAAACCTCATTATTCCAATTCATGTGCGGCACTGGGTCTGCACAGAGCCTCCGCATCTCTCTAGAGAAATGGGCAATGCAAGCAGACCAAAGTGTACCTGTTTATATGAACTGGCCCCTCCTGCCATTTAGCATTTTGAGATGGCCTGCGAAAACATGTTACCACGCCTCTCCCCCGGGCAGTGGGGTAACGAACAAGCACTGGCAAAGCCAACTGGCTTTGCCTATGCAAGATCTAGTGGCTTTGTCAATATTTTTTTAGACATGTTTCTCAGCGCTGGCCGCCTCTTTAAAAAAAAAAATTATTATTATTAAATTATTTTGCATAAAGGGAAACAACCGCTACAGACATCTCATCAGACAGAATATTACAGTAACATGCGGCGTATGCACTAGCCACCCATCAAAGAATATAACTAGCAGCACAAATGTGCCGATGTTGAGAATGGCAATGATAAACAAGCATGCCAATTAAAACGTATGAACAAAGCTAACAGGCTCAGGAGTCGGCATGGAAGAAAAGGAGTTGTGTCGAATGTAGGGAGGGGGTAAAAACATCCCGGGGGAGCGCCCACCAGAAGCGAGGACCAGATAGCATGTATGAACAGGACATACGAGGATGGGGGGGTTAGGGAGGGAGAGGTCCCAGCCACTGACGGGAAGGCGAGGAAGACACAATAGAGTCAGGGGAATCAGTCGTGTGGACTGAGAGGTATATGATGTACTGATCGACCAACTGTGGAAGCCAGTTGTCCCCACGTGTTGTACGGGAGCACTCAGCCTTTCATATTCTGGTATGCACCATCAACATGTGTGTAAGTGCAGGCTCATAGGAGGACGAGCACAGGGCCGGACTGGGAACTGAAACCAGCTCTGGCAAAGAGCTCGGCCAGCCCCAGGGTGATGGGGTGTTGCTGGTTGAAAGCTTGCTGCTTTTGTTGCTGGGAGCCGACATTGCAGCAAATGCCGCAAAACAGGCCGCTAGTAACAAAAACAGCCCCCAGGGGTTTAAAATCGGCCCCCACCCTGGCGGCCTAACAGGGAAATGCCTGGTGCCCGCTACTGCCAGTCCAGCCCTGGACGTGCGTTGTTTTTTGCTTCGACATTAAGTAAGAAGGTCTCCCAACACTCGCCACCGCTGTGGAAAATCCCTCTCATGCAGAGCCATTGGAGGGTGTGAGCCTCCGCTCGAGGCCAGATCAGCAGGTCCCAGAGCCAGTGTTGGAGATCAGGCACAGACATGCCAACCCTCCCGATTCAGGCGTGAGACTACCGATTTGAAGGCTAGTCTCCCTCCTCCCGATTCCTACAAGCCAAAACCCGATTCCTTGGGGGTTTCAGCTGACAGGGCTTGGTATTGTTTAAAGTGCTAATTCTTCCAGCAAAGAGTGGCGATGCAGCGGCTCTCGATGGGGTGAAAAAAACAACAAAGCGTCATTAACAAGGAAATGGTCTTTTAAAGACTCGTGAAGTACTGGGGGGGAGGGGGTCAGCTTTGTGTGTGCAGGCGAAGCTGTTTCAGTTCGGGCTGGGGGGGGGGAGGGGGGGGGGGAAGTGGGAGTGGTGCATGCACTGCCAGCAACCTGTGCCACGCCAGTGTACAACACTTGCATCACCCTCTCTCTGCCTGCCATTATGCTCCATGCTTCAGAAAGGTAAGAAAAGAAGGTGCATTTGCGTTTCAAATGTCCGATCCTACAGCAGCCAACTTCCAAAGCCCATACATGCCAGTAACCCGATTCAAGGCCCCATTCTCCCGATTTTTTTTGTTTAAATCTCCCACTTTGCTCTTCTGAAATGTTGGCATGTATGCAGGCAGGGCAGGCGCCTTCCAGACCATGGCCACCTGACACTTGAACAGAACAAAGGTCAGGTCAATGAATCTGCGCAAGTGCTTGTCACCTTTCATATGGAGTCGAATCCCCAGCAGGCAGGAGAAAAGCGTGGGAGTGAGAGCATGTGCTGCCAACTCCTCCACCGTTGCAGTCACTTTATGCCAGGCCGGTTGAAACACCAGGCAATCCCACATCATGTAGTAAAACCCTGCTTCTTGTAATGTGCGGTGAGGGAGAGCACTGGGAACATGTGCTTGATGCGCTGAGGGGCAAGGTACGCCTGATGGATATAGTTTGAGTGTGTGAACCGAAACCGATACCCCCTTGATCATCCGAAGCGCCCGGAACCAAGCGCCGTCCGACACAGTCTGTGGCAGTGCTGCATCCACCTGGCATGCGCACCCCTGCATGGTCCGACGGAATCTCATGTAGTGCAGTGTAGAGCGTTGTGACAGCATGCTGTGTGCTGCCGGGGTAGGAGGCTGCTCCTCCTCCCCGCCACCCTAGCCAGCTCACAACGCATGCTGTATAGAGTAAAAGGTTAGGAACTAACCAGCAATCAAACTATAGGTGTCCATAATTTCCTGAAAGGACATGGCGATGTCCTCAGGATAGAGGTTCCCCAACTGTTCAATGCCTGCATCCTTCCAGAGACCACAGTCAATGTGCGGTGTCACCCCTTGCAATCTCGGTAGGTCCCATACAGCAATTACTGGAGAGTATAGGGGGGTGGGGAAATCTGGGGTGCACAAACCTGCATCAACAAGTGCAGGCCACCGTCATCTGGGCCGTTTCGTGCCAGGGAGGGATGGAGTAGTCGGAAGTATAAATGCTCACTTTATTCAGCACCTTACGGACAAGAGTAACAGAGCACAGCCAAGTTATCAGCCACTGCAACTGTGCTGCAGCATAATTAAGTTCAAAATTGGGTGCCCCGTGTCCACCCTCCAGCAACGGGCGCAGGAGCTTGGTCAAAGCGACGCAGCGATGACCATCCCTCCATATCAGCTCCATATCAGCTCAAGCAGTAAGCCATTAAGCATTTGGAAAAATCTCAGCGAGCGTATGACCAGCAGGGCCACGAGAGCACAACCGGCAGGGCTGTAGCGCTGGCCACCTCATAGTGCTAATTTCTTTACTTACAGCCATATTGCACAGCTTTGCCAACATGGCTTCAAGTAAAGAAAATAGTGCTATGAGGTAAATTGCACACCTACTGACAGTGAAGATGAAGCTGAAATTCAATTTTGCAGCTATGAGACCCGAATTTCAGTTTTAAAGTTGTGAACTTGACCTACATATCTATTTTGCAAAATGAAAAGCGTATTTTACAATATTTCGTCCTTTAAAACAATAAAAATAAGTTTGTGGTGCCAGAAAATTGTTTCCAGACTCCATATTTTTGAATGAAACGATTCAGTAGCAAATACATCATTTTTGAGGAGGAGCTGTGGACTAGAACTGCACTCATTCACAAACAGAAAAAAACAGCAATTTCACTGAATAAAAAAGACGACATTCAAGAATTAACAGCCACAGTTGCTGCGCTGACGAATTAATTTGTATAGCACAAACAGCTGCCCCATGGGCATCCCAGCACAGAAAAGGAAGGCAAAATGTATAGCAAACAAAATTAATCTAAAGCAATTCGAAAAAACACTTTTCTTTACTGTGTACTAAAGAAAATTAGTGTTGTTATGATTCAGCATAAAAGCTGACCATTCTTAACAGGACATAAAAATCAATTGTCACAATGAAATTAATTTGCACTTTGCACATGTCTAGAAAAATAACACTGAAACGGAGAAATGTTGAAGTACCAGCACCATATAAGTGTTTGGATTTGCAGTAATAGCAGGATTAATAGAATAATGAATTGAACATTTATAAACTGATTAGCTTATAGTTTAGCAAAGTGGTTATGAAAGATTTTTTTTCCAAAACATATTTTATTGAGTTTATGAACATCAATACAAGATGGGTGTACCATAAATTGTAAGATAAAGGACAGGTGAATAAAAACTGTTAAAAGCATACAGAGGTGACATTCCACAGCATATCCAATAACTAAGGATGATATACTATGAACATAAACAACAACAAAAGCTGCACTGTACCAACCAAAAGCCTGCGGCTACCTAATTCCGTTGCCACTTCTCATGGTAACATGTGCCCCTATTACGGGTGCAAAGTAGCCTTGATTGGAAACCATTTCAGCCGTGCGCGCCCGTGTCGGGGATGCGCCTCAAATTGGTGTGTGTACACGGCCCACGGCTTCCAGATTTTGGAGTGTTTGTGGGGACAACCTCGGGCTGTAAACACGGGCCGTTCCAGTTCCATGGCAGAGTCCAAGCCCCCTGTCCAGGTCGATAGGCGAGGGGGATGTTCGGCCTTCCAATGTTGTGCGATTTCCCTTTTGGCTAGTATCAACCCCAGAAATAATTAGTGTCTTTTGTAGATATTGCCCCTGTTTCATCTGTACAGTGCAGAAGTGTGAGCTTGGGGGATTTTGGGATATCCCAATGAAATATGTCAGATAAGCATTGTATAACTCCCTGCCAAAATTTGTCCAGGGTAGGGCAAGTCCAGACTGTGTGTAAGAAGGTGCCTTCATCTATGTGGCATCAAAGACATCGGGGTGAGGCGATCAACCCTGACCACCACAGTCTATATTGAGTGTAGTACACCCTATGTAGATATTTAAATTGTATGTAGTGGAGACAGGTGTGGATAGCAGCTCCCCGCGGTGACTGAAGTGCTTCGGACCAGTCATCATCGATGGGCCCTAGATCTGTGTCCCATGAGGCCCGTAATGATGCTCAGGTTGTTGGGATGTGCGTGACAAGTGTTTGGTACATATTAGAGATTTTATGGTCCTCCAGGTCACCCATCAGGAGCTTGAATTCTAATGGACTGAACTCTGGTAAGGTTGACAGGCCATTAATGTAGAGCTGTAGGACATGGCGCAACTGTAAGTATTTATAAAATTAGGAGTGAGGCATAGAGAATCCTCCTTGTAGAGCTTGAAAGGACTGCATGATAGGGCATGACATCACCCAGGGTTGAGATACCAATATTGACCCAGCCATTAAACCCCTGTAGGTCTGCGACTTGAAGAAGTAAGCGGTTCCGCCACAGTGGAGTCTCCTTAGTGAGGCGTCCCCACCAACCCATCCGCCGAAGGCCTGCCGCCAGGACAGAATAACCACTGATGTGGCGGGGGTGTCTTCCCAGCGGGGCAGCCCTGCTATACAGAAGAGGGTTTACGGATGGCTCCCCCATGATCCAGCGCTCCAACTTCTAGGCAGGTTCGTCCCTGGGCCCCTACCACCATTCATACAGGACCTGCAGTTGTGATGCCACATAATAATAGTGTATGTCAGCTGTGGCGATGCCCCCGCAGTATGTCGATTGCATACAAATATGTAAGGCGACTCTAGCCGTGGAGCCCCCCCACATGAATTGGCCCAGGGCGGCTTTCAATTGACGGAACCAGGTCATCGGAAGTTATGAAAGATTATTCATGGAAAAACTTTCTATGATGAATAAGAACACACATTATTAATAGGAAGCAGTATATCTAGGTAACAAATGAGGCTTACACACTATTCAGCAAATAATAATGATGACATTTAGCGTCTCTTTTGCCTTTATTGTAATGCACCATAGCAAATGAAAAACTGGTGTAAATAAAACGTTACATTGTATATGACTAATAATGTTCAGCATTTATGCTAAAGGTATCAGAGTTTTTGATGTCCTAAAACGATTTTATTATGATTTTTAAGAATAGTTTTCAAGTAGGTAGTTTAATTGTTGCCCGCTACCAACATTTTGAGAGTTGAACATTTCTATGCAATAATAACTGACAAACAGTACAATTATTTGTCTACATGATATGCTTCATTTATTTCATTATGCATAAACTTAATTAGGAGTTCATTGTACTAAATAACAAATGCTAACTTTTAAATGCATTGGATTGCCTTTTTCCTTAGGCTGCATTTTTTCATATCCTGATGTGATGGACTTTTGTTACGTTTCGTAAAAATGTTGCTTTGTCTGTTCTGTTTACGCCACATTCTTAAATCAATAGACACTTTTTTCAGTATTTCTTTGTGAGTGAAATCATCGGAACATGAAATTTCGACTTAATACATGAAGAGCAACAAAGTAAATAGGCACTTTGACAACTAACCTGTGAGGACGGAATGGACAGTCATTTCTCATGAGCAACATAGTAAAATATGTTGGAGTTTCGATTTTGTACCTAATGAGCACAAGAATGATCACACGATGATCAGACCATCATATGGGGACTATTGATGTCATAAATTAACTGTTTTGATTATAAAAAGGGACTCTTAGAAGGAGGGGCCCCCTCATCTCCCTTGAGCCGGTCGAGCTGACGAGCTCATGGTTACGCACCTGCGCGCCGCGAGAGGTATCAAGACCTGAGAACACTTTTGGCAGCCTACGCAGCAGCCCCATACACACGCCTATTCCCTGCTGATGAGAGGTAACGACCTCGAAACACGTGTCCATGGATGGCCAGCACAACGGTGGATATACTCGACATTTTTTCAGAAGCGCACACGCTGGAACGAACTGCATTTACCATAATGCCCAGGGGCCAACTCGCTGGTAGGAGGAGCAGTGTGCGGCCATATGGATTGTTGCCCCCTCATTTCCTCTTTCCTCCATTGCCAACTGCCTACCTGGTTACCTTTCATGCCTTTGCCTTTTCCCCCTTTCTGATGAACTTGCCCGCTGGACGATTTAGAGCTGCCTGGTGAGAGACTAGACTTGAACCTATAGCCCCATTTCCCTTGCCCAGGCCCATGGACTATTCCTTAGTGGGCTTTAAGTTGACCCTTTGTCCATGTCAAGAGAATTCTATTGAACTATCCTCCTGCCTTTGCTGGTGGTAGGAAATCCTAAACTGAACCATCTTCTTTATGGATTCTTTTATTTAGCAATAGATTTATTTCTATTAAATGTGTGGTTTTATACTACTTGCTGTAAGACTCATGAGTGAAATGTTTAAAATATTACTTGTATGCATTGGATTTTGGATCTTTAATACAATAACCAAATTATCTAGGTTGGTCCGAGTCTTTATTAATTGCATCTCAATGTTCTTTCCGCAGAAACTGTGCCTATAATTATCTGATTTCTGATGTG
The DNA here is from genome assembly GCF_964261635.1 of Lissotriton helveticus. Lineage (NCBI taxonomy): Eukaryota > Metazoa > Chordata > Amphibia > Caudata > Salamandridae > Lissotriton > Lissotriton helveticus. The sequence continues at coordinate 1,525,300,907 of NC_136063.1, read as the reverse complement.
TGACAGAGAGAGTCATATAATATTTTCAGAACATCAGGTTCTTTTGGTCTTGTTCTGTGTAGCCACATCAGAGCTTCTGGTATGCAGAATTCCTGTTAGATGTAACTTCTTTAGGAGGTTTGGTCTTCCAATTGCAATACTCTATGTTTATAGCATGGTTCTGAGAGTAATGGATTTAAACATGAACTCTAATCTTTGAGTTGGCTACCAATTATGGGTCCTCATTGGGTGGCCAACAGTTCGACACCGTGATTTCTCACCCCTCACAGCGACAAAGAGAGGTCCATCGGAAGACCAATGCCTCTGTGGGTGAAGTACAGAAAAGGGAGAAGTGACTAAATTAGTGGATTAGTTGTTGGGCCTAGAACCAAAAATCTTCAGCTGCAACAGTTACAGTTGAAAACTTTTCACAAAAGGCAGGTGAAGTCTCAGATGCCATAAAAATGCCGAAGTTAAAGTAGAAATGCAACATGTTGACACAAGAAAAAAAAACTGATAAAATCTGAATGGTCTTAAAAGGCTGACTTCGCTACCACTTACAAACCTGATTGTCATCAGTTACGTATTGCTACTGACAATACTAATGGTGAATACATTTTTTGGCAGTTAGACAAGTAGCACTGGATAACTCCTTTAAAAATACAATATGTTTTCGCCTTGTGAGGGACTATTATATTTTCGGAAATACTTTTATGATTGAACCTGTATTGTAATAATCACATCTGTCGACTGCTGAAGAACCTTTGTTCTCTATGCAGTCACTTGAGCTCAGACACAGATGCAATAACCTACGGTACTACGCCACTGTGATGGAAACAGACTTGCAGGAGACCGGCCCCAGTGGCAGATGCTTCAGCCTGTACAGCAATGCCACAGAAACTGAATCTGACCTTTAAAAGGCCTCCAGATCTATGCCACAGGTGCCAAATACCACTTGCTAACCCCACTAGATTTGGAACTCGTTCCATGTATACGAGAAATGAACGCTTCAAGGGATGCATTATTCTACTGTGCTAATGGAGCTGAAAATTGCGACTGACAGATATCTGCAGAAGATGCAATCACCCACTGAACTGAGAATCTGGGAATGGGACTGTGGATTTGTTGGTATCAGTCGAACCTGTAACCCATAGGTTTCATACAGATTTCCGAGGCAGATGCATTATCCTGCCGAGCTATCTCATCCACTGCCAAGCTAACCATGTATTCGAGGAGTGGAGAGTTATTTAAGCTATTTAATGCATAACCCCACTGGAGAAGACAAGGTACGCTTCAGCAGAGACAGAAATAGGCAACAACAATGGGAGCTACCAAGCAAGAACTGGAGGGGGAGGGCTGGTTGGTATAGGGCAAGCAACAACACAGAGCCGGAGGCTGATGGGAAGCAAAAAACAGGCAAGCAATGACAGGACAGCAAACAGGAGGGGGGAAACAATACAATGGAGGTCGAGAAGGGAAGACGCAAACAATGAAGCAGAGATTGAGAAGAGAAGTCAACGGTTGGGAGGAGGCGGGTGGTACAAACTAAGCAAGGACGGAAGGGATGAGCTGAATGGTATGAATTCGAGCAAAAGTGGGTGGGGAGGCAAAAAAATGGGCAGGCAAGGACAAGAGAATGAACAACCGGGGAGAGGGCAGCAAATTACTGGAGGTCAAGAAGAGGACAGGGCACACAACGACGATGAGAGGGGAGAGAGACTACAAACATATGCAGTTGTGTGGAGTGCTACTAAGAAAGTAAAAAATAAGAACCTCCACAAACGCCCGCCAGTGGGAGGACATTGTCGGAGGAACGGAAGCTGTACTTGGTCATGCTCCACAGCATGGACCGACATACAACAGAAAGTGAAACCCGGGAGGAGCCTGTGTGGCACTGACTAATGAGAGGCAAGGAAATGAGACAGACGTTACAGGCAACAAACGGTAAAAAATGAGCAAGCTGTGAATCCCTGTTAAGATATTTTTTATTTAGAAGAGATTTCTCAAGCACAGTGCAAGCGCTGTGCAGTAAAAACTTTAAAAAATGGCGAGCCTCCTGCAGAATGTGGCGAGAGGCCAGAGTCTCCCATACCTGACTTTCATTCACAGGACTTGGGCTGAATGGGGGCTCCGAAGGGTGGAGGCTGCCCTGCACTGCAGGGGGCTGTTTTATGATCCTGCCCGTGGTGCTGTTCTTAATCCGTTGGCAAGGAATAAACACATTACAACGGATTCTTGGATTATATGCAAGGGCAGTGATACCATCTTTAGTGACAGTAAAACAGTAATGTAGGGAGGCATAATGTTAAAAACATCTGTCATCCAGATGTTTTTAACATTATGCCTTCAGGACATTGCTCCTCTCCATGTGCGGCCCATCAGGATTACATGAACCTAGCAACTCTACTGCAACAGCCTTTCTTTCCTTCTACCCGGTGTCGCACCCCACCCATGACGAAGTTGGTGCCACAAGAAGACAACTGGTACCGCCTCCCCTAGTTACAACAAATGGTTCCTCTTGTAGTTTTCTGCTACCAAATCTAATGACCGAGTAGTGGGGTGGGCATTTTTTTCAGCAGTGGGCTTCAGCATCAGACAGAGTCCATGGCCTTGTGAGGTTAGAGCTGTGGCGACCCATTCTCCCTTGTGTTTCTCCCCACACTGCCACAAAATCCCACCAGGCTTGAGAGGCCCACACCTGGTATGGGGGAGGGGGGGGCGAGGTCTACAACACAACTTCCAAACAAAGATACAGTTAAGGCAAACATTTCATGTTCTCAACAGGATCTCTATTATATATGTTTGGGTTAAAATTCACAAAGATACTTTGTTCTCCCAAGTGGAATTTGCTAGGAAAATGCACGATTTCAGGCAACACTGTAAACCATAGTTCGTGGTCTTTAGACAAATAAATAGTAGATGTTCAATACTCCATATAGGCTTAAAAAGCTCTAGAAGTGTATTAACATTGGTAGAGATTCCTCTGCACAAACTACGGGAACAGGTGTGGGACAAGCTTCAGCAGTCCCCATCAGCCATGTTTATGTGTTCTATCTATTGGACATACGCAGCTGACTTCCTGTACTCCTGTGACTTCACTTGATCATAGAGCCTAAGCTTTGCGTGTTTAAGGACTACGAGGCTCGGATTCGGAAGGTGACATTAGAGAATAAAAAGCACAGAGCGTTTAAATACTAATCTCTTCCGTCTCAAGCAAGAGGATAACCAGGTTGAGCGTAGGAGGAAACAAAGTCTAACGGATGTTATAACTCACCACAAGAACATAGTAAAACACACTTAAGGGAATGAGTCACGCTAAATGTGTGCTCGCTCACCAAGATAAGATACACAACACAGATGCTACTAAGCGAAGCTCTTTCACAACATGGATAGCGCATCTGCGCGCTATAATGCCACTCCTCTCCCAGCGGCCCATTTCAGCTCAGCAGTAACATTAAACCTTCCTTCCTAGCACAACAGAGGGGTTTGCTTTTCCTTCACAAACTCCTCCACGGACATTTCAATGCTGGAAGTTGGGTTATTTTAAAGTACAGTTGTTTTTGGGTCTCACATTAGCCAAGACCTTTTGATTTTATTAAATGATATGTTTAATACTTATTGAGGCTTTCAGCCAGCCACATTCATTCATAGGGCAGCTATTGTGTCATTCAAAATGTCCCTGCCCTTCTACATACAGCACAAGTCAAAGTATCAACCTACTTCAGCCACTGGCTAATTTTACTATAAATGACAGCATTGTGCTCTTTCCTAGGGAGACATCCAAACACAAACTGGTTTCCTTCAGTGCTATGTACTACTATGTCAATGAGTGCATTTTAAGAGCAAAAAATATTTGTGTTTTTGGTCAATGTTTTGGTTTGTGTTTTCCCTTCAATGTACCACCATCTGTAAATTCTATGTCCTCATAATGCTGTGCCATAAGCTCTAGGCCCTGGACATCTTGGTGGGCTTCAGGTCAGCTGCTAAGTGCCTTTGACCTGAAAGATTGCTGGTGTTCAACCGCCCTGCACCGCCCCTGCAGGCCTTCAGCATCGAAAGTCACCTTAATCTACCAATGGGTCTTTGTCAATCTACCATGAAAGACTATTTCTCTCACCAAAGAAGGAGAGACCGAATTCCATTTTGGTGTAGTCTTAACAAGTGAGCCATCAGCATAGCTTTCTGCATCAATCCAATCCATCATCCACCACAAGTTCTCTCAGTCAAAGAACACTGCACTATTTGTCAGTTTCTGCCCTGGCTCTCCACCAGTGTCTAACTGCTAGCCACCCACTCTTCTGGCCCAGACTTTAAACCAGCTGACTGGCTTTCCTACAATTCCTCCTCCACTGTGCCTGGTGGCCCAAGTTTTTTTTTTTAATCAGGCCTTCCACTTCTTCAGTCTCCACCCAACTGTTAAGCCAGCAATTACATTTTCCAGTCCACGCCCAATCTTCAGGGCCCCAAAGCTTTCCTGAATCGGCCAAACCCACGAAGGCCTGGGGGGGAACCTTTTAGCGTGCTAATGCCAGATTCTCATCAATTTCTTTTTCACCTCTGCCTGTTTAGGAAAAGCTGAATACACTTACAGCTGCTAAAACAGGATGCCTCATCCATGAGACCTTCCGTTGTCCCCCCGCTTCTATAAACCCTTCCTAGGCATTTCTTAGATTCATGACACAGCAGGATCCGGCAATGCCAGCCAAAGTGAAGAACTGGATCTGGTTTGTGGCACTGACTGCCGGGCAATAATGATCAGGCATTAAAAAACTGAGAGATAATCATCACAAGAGGTGACAACCTAGCCACCTGCCATGTAGCAAACTCTGGTGAACCTTAACATTCCACCTACATGTCCTAGGGAAGGTGAAAGGACTGGCAGTGGGCAGGGTGGAAGAATAAAAAAAACACAGCGGACTAGGAGGAGCAAGCACGCTGCATGTAAATTATAAAGGTTTTCTCATAATTAAGTTCAAGTGTATGGCTGACAGATCTCAGGAAGAGCATTTGTCTAGTCAGGTTACACCATTCTAGTCAGGTTTTGGTGATGAATGCCAGCACTCAATAAAACATGTGAGAGAGGGAGCTACAGACATCTGATCTGCAACTGCATCGGATGGTCAGCGGGCAGCTCTAATAGAAAGCTACCATCGGTGGACAGTGACCTACACAATGCTGACTTCATGAGTCGTCCGTAAACCGAACATGAGCTTCAGCGTGTGCTCAATGATATCATGAGTGGTGTATCTGTGCTTAAAATGTACGACATAGGGGCAGGAATGGCCGCCTCTCCTGAAGCTTGTTTTTAAAGTGTGGCAGGTTCCCGCTGGCATTCGCCTCACTCATAGCTCAATTCACTATTACTTGGGGGTTTCACTCTACTTGGAGTCATCTTCAGCCTGCAAACTAGGGCTATATCTCTCATAGACGTCAATGGAATTACCGCCACGCAAATATTGCTGGTCTTCTAAAATGGCTTCATCTCCATTGGTTTCCAAGGATCACCATCCAGAACCACTAGATCTCACTCTCGTCGGAGATCAGAAAGAATGAGAAGTACTACCTACTTATTGATCCTTTCTTACAAAATAAACATGCTCAATAAAAGCTTAGGCTAGGATATGCTTGGGGCTTTCTCATGTTAGCAGGTTCCAGAATGTTAACTCCATTTAAACGTACAGCCTCAGTGCTACAGGAGAGCTCACTACACTCCCCAACCCTTCTCCCCACCTGCCTGCTATGGCTCCTGACAGGGAGGAGCAGTTGTTTCCCATCACCCGCGCTGCTGAACCTTGGCTTGAAATTGTGCATCACTCCACATCTTGTGTTCTTAAGTAGACGAGTGAAAGACACCTGCCCTGCTCTGGATGCAATCACGATGGCGGCGCCCCTCGCAACACTATTTAGTGTTACGACCATAGGAAAAGGGCAGTCACTGCTTCCCAATTAGAGAAGCTGTCTCCCTTGATTACATCTGCCAGTGACCTGGAACAAAGCAGCTGAGCTCCACTCAACACATACTTCATGCAGCAGTGAAGAAGAGAAGGGGGGGTGGGTGGTTAGCTTGTGAGTAACCAGGATCAAAAGTGTATCAAGACAAAAGAGCTCTCAGTATGTGCTGTACCTCTCAGTGCCTACTGGACTTGTTTTGGCAAGAATGGAGAACAAAGACTGAGATGCTGCTTTTCACTGAGTGCGTCTGGCCAGAGAGGGTGATTTACCTCACTAAGAGATGGCCCTTATTTTCAATTGCCTCTCCCATTCTCACCAGTCCATGCTTTAAATGTAAGTTCACATACAGAGCGCTTACCATCAGCAGTAGCGGCTAGTGACTGGGCAGAGTGGCGCAGCGGGCTGAAGGGGGGGGGGGGGGGTGGGGGGGAGGCACAACGGAGAATATACATACAAAAAGAAGAAAAAAAAAAAGAACTTACCTGCCGCATCGCTGCTCATCTGTTCCTGACTTGTGCACAGGCTACCAGACTCCCCTATGGCCAATCCTGATGCTGCTCTCATGCAGGAGAGCAGCATCAGGATTGGCCTGAGCGGCCTGGATGTACAGTCTCAGAAAGAGTGGGTGCCTGTGCATGCTGTCTCCAACCCGGCAACGCAGCTCAGGTTGGAGGCAGCTCAGTGCACATGATTGTTTAGCCGTCCTAAGATGGCTGGACAAACCGACATATGCACGGATAGCAGTGCCCGCAACTGCCCCCCCCCACCCATAAAACTGTATTATTATGGTTTCATTTTTCAACTTTTGAAGCTGCTGGCGTGTGGGCGGGTGCTTGCTCCTCCGCCTTAGAGCCACCGCTGACAATAAGACCAATGAAGACAGCTGCCATAGGGCATCACCATAGAAAACCATACATGCATGCCATATTGCAACAAATAGGTTCAGAAAGGGGTCTTATTATTAGAGGAGGAGCATTAAAATTGCAAAATATAATTTTGCCAGGTCTCTGAAAATGTTTGCAAAAAAGCTGGTGCCGAGCAACACTGCATGGTGTCCATAACAGTAATAGTACTCAGAAAAGCAATGGAAGCATGTGCACGTTTAACGTTGAAATATTTACTTGATGCAAGTTGCAAACGTGTAGGTCAGTATTTTATAATTTCTCTGCAATTCAATCAGTTCTACGGTCTAGCTTGCCCAGTAATCAATCAATATATATTTTTTGTGTTTGTGTTGTTCCTGAAGGAAGGAGAGAGCTCTACTTTGCCATTTGAAGGGCACTTCCTGTGGCAGCATGGAGGTTGTTTCTGTAATGTGAAATTGCTTTGTTTTCTCTTCTAGGACTTGATGCTGGATTATGTATTGGAAGTAGAGCAAAGGTTATTACCATATGATGTGTAGTCAGTTTTATTAGTTGATTATGTTCTGTATCTTTCTTCACACCACACTGACCGTACGATTTCTCAATCTGAAAACATAGAAACGGTTTAATTTGGGAACTAAGCCAGACCTATCTGGGCTTTCCTTACAGAACAGACTCCATGGTTTGGGGCAGGGCTGGCCAGAGCAGGGGCCAGTGGGAGGAGTGGTGGGCACTCTCTAAGTGCACATGACGGTTTTGGCGTCCGTCTTGGGCCGTCCATCTTGGGCAGGCCAGTCATGAACACTTTGCATGTTCTCCTATGGCTGTATTGCATAGCCTGGGTGGAGAACATGCATAGGCTCCTACTCCCTGTTGGAGCGCTGAACCACAGCGCTCACACCAATCATGATGCTGCTGTCATATTGGTGACAGCAGCGTCGTGATTGGCTAGGGGAGTCTGTGTGCTTCCTGCGTCGACGACTGAAGAGGACCGAGAGGCTGGTGCAGGTCAACAGGTACATGGATTTTTTTCCCCACATCGCCCCACCACCCACGTTAAGTAGCAGCCACCACTGCACACATTACAGCACTGAAAGATACAACACATTTCTGTTAACTATTATTGCGGACGAGAAACAGTTTAGCTATCAACGACACAGAATTCCTGTACACCATGGATGATTTAGTGTAAAATGTACAAAGGGGTTGTTTAATGCAACCCTAAATAAGGTGGCCAGGAGCTTTGACTGGTTCCCCGGAAAGAGCCACACACAGGAAGCTTTCATTTCTCCATGCAGCTGGCTGCAGCGCAAGGGTTCCCCGGGGACAGTATGGATTATTTACAAGGCTTGCAGAGGTAAAGGGGCATTTACGGCCCATCAGGGCTCCATAGATAACAGCCCAGGCCATGCAAATCGGAACCAAATGTTTCCCTGCGGGGCTAACGTCGGCACGCAAGGGGGGCTTGGGGGAGGGAGCCGACCGCCGGGAGGTCTCCTCCCCCGGGCGGTTTGGGAGGGCTGCGAGGGGTTTCACTTTAAGAAGTGACAGAAGTTTCTAGATTTGGGCTGGTCTAGTAGGACCAGTATAGCCCAATTATAAACTCCCTTCCCACTGCCTCCCAGCCACCATTTTAGGTTTGGTGACCTGGTGGCTAGGAGGGCTTGTAGATTTTTTGTCTTTCAACATTTTGTAGTGAGTAGTGTGAGGTGTTTAGGTGCTTTGGTTAACCTTGTCTGGTTTACTGTGGCGCGTTATTTACGTGATGGAGGACTACCGCGTTTTGGAGGCCATGCGACTGCTGTCGGAAGCAGGTCGCATGGACTTGTTGGTGGGAGGGGGGCCGGCGCGCCCCCAGCGCCAGGCCTCCGCCGGCGTGTCAGCGGCTGTATTGGCGTGTTCTCCGCCTAAAAAGAGGCGTTCTGCCCAGGTAAGCGAAAGGGGCCGGTCCCGTACGAGGAAACCGGCCCCTTCATTGCAGGCGCGTGTGGCGGCGGGGGAGGGGGGAGCGCCAATAGCGTTAGGCGCTCCCGTAGTTGGTTTTGTGGAGGCGCGATCGGCCCCTTTGGTTTTCCCTCAGCTGCAGGGTGGGGCGGGAGGCGCTCCGGCGGCAGGATATTCGGCTTCCATGCAACCGGGGCAGGCGCCTGACGCGAGTGTTATTGCCTCAGAGGGGCGGGTGGGGCTGGGCTTGGAGACTGCAGCGCGCGCTTCCGTTGGCATTTTACCGGCCAAGCGGGGGAGGGGGGGTCGGAGAGGGAGCAAGAAGCGCTCCGCGTCCGACCCAAGTGAGGTGCGCCGCGCGGTGCACGAGCTCGTTGTGTCTGCGCGAGGGGGGCGCAGGGGCTCTGTACAGTTGGAAGGTAGCTGCGGAGCAGCTCAGCAGCGCGTCATGCCGGGCTTGAATGTTTCCCAGCATTTTGTTTCAGAGACACAGTTTAATGTTGACCCAGGCGCTCACATTGTATTAACCCCTTCTGTACCAAGGATTACTGTGGCTGGTGATAGGGTTTCCTGTCAGTCTGTAGAAGGTGGATTGGGAGGGCATGTTGGTTTGGAGATGCAGCCTGGCCAGGTTTTTCTTCCACAGGATGTTGTTGCTGCACATGGGGAGGTGGACAGTAATGTGGGCAGCCCGTTGTTATTCTCTACCCCTGGTTCCTCTGTGGGTGCTGTTTTGTCTGTTGGTGGGGGATCCAGGGGGGAGGGCGAGTGGGCACAGATGGGTGTAAGTAGCTCTATGTCTGGTGTTGATTTGGGCCGGGATTGTTCACGGTCTGGGGGTTTTGTTTTTCCTGGTGTTCAAGAGGGGAGTGACCTTTTGCGGAGGGATGGTAACAGAGTGTCACTAGGGGGTCTTGGCGTCTTTAGTGGTGAAGGCACTGGGTCAGGTCCTGTGCATGGCCCGGGGTTGGGGGGAATTGGAAGGGCTGGTGGGGATGCTTTGGTAGGGTTTTCTCATCCGGATGTAAGGTTTGCAGGGGCTGTGGGTGTCTCGAGCACGTTTTCCGGGCATGAGGGGATTCCCAAGCAGGTGAGTGGGGCACCCATGCAAGGGGATGCTAGAGGTCCTTATTTCATGTTTGGTTCTCCTGGTTGGGAGCAGTTCGGCACGGCAGGTTTGGCGCAGCGCGGTTTTCACAGGGACATTGAGGGCCAAGTGGGGAGTACGGGGGCCCCTCTTCAGGCTTCCTTTTCAGCAGCAGCGGGCGATAATTTGGATGTGAGTGATGATGAAGAGATGATAGGCGACTCTCCGATTAGGGGAGGGCCTTTGAGAAGTTGTATTAGGGGACGTTCTTTGGAGAGGTTTCAGGGGACGATGGGTGATGCTAATCTGCAGAGGCCAAGGTCTATTTCAGGTGTTGTATTCAGGGACCCTAGCACACCAGTCCAAACTTTTTCTTTTCAGGATAGGAATAGGGGCGGAGGTCCAGACTTGGCAGGGCGCGGTCCAGTCCCATCTCGCCAAGGGGAAGTGAGGAGAGTGCCTAGCGCGGCCCTCTCTGTTCCACCGAGGGATCCCGCCGCGGCCAGCACACGAGGGTCTGGCGTGACCCCGCTGGCCCCAACGAGTAGCAGGTATAGGTGGCAGGCCTTGCCGGCGGCTATGGAGCTGCAGAGTCAACGCGCAGGGAGGTACAGGCGCGTACAGTCTGCTCCCCCTCCTGGAGTTTCAAAATCGTTTAAATGTACGGTGGTTGATACCGGGTTGGGTAAGACCCGTGGTGATTTGTTACATACCAGTGTCGATACAGTGGTGTTGGACTACGACGAAGAGAGTCCTGAAGAAGGTGAAGTGCGGGATCCGGAAGGGGGGGTGCCCTCTCATGTTTCTTGTAGTGTGTTACAGGCTCCGGTGGTCCAAAGTCAAGTGCAAGGGAGAAGAGAGCACGGCCCATCGAGTAGGGCGCCTCGCAGACCGGATGCATAGACCTCGGCGCCACGGGCGGAGCCATCGAGAGTGGTCTCTCTGTTGCCAGGTGAGCAATCAGCCACACAGGCCAAACCTACGATGGTGTCTGTGGGTACAGGTGGTGAAACCGAAGTGGTTATGGGTGATGGCCGTCTGGTCAAAGGTCGTTATGTAAAAGACACTGCAGTTGGTACAGATGATGTGGTAGACGTTACGAACAAGGTGGAAAGTGGTGTTATGGCTGGTGCTTCCAGCAAGGTTAAAGAGCCTGTGGCCAGTAAGGAATTAAAAATCAAAAAGATGCCTTACATGGGGGTTACGAAACCGTTAGGTGCTCATCTCATGTTAAGTACCAAGGAACGAATTTGGAATGGTGAGTATGTGGAACTACTTAAGCTACTGCACCGGGAAGTCCGGTCTAAAGAGGGGTCTAAGGAGGAGGAGTTTGAGCTGGCTAAACGCCCCAGAGTGCCTTTGACTATTGAAAACTGGACAGCTGCATTTTTGATTTATGCCAGTGTTTATTGCGAAAAGTTCCCTGAGCGCAGCGTGTCCCTTTTTAAATACATGGACGTCATTCGCAAGGCACAGATCACCGGGGGTGGTTTTGCTTGGTCTCAATATGATGAAGAATTTAGGGCCAGGATGGCTTGGGACCCTGAGGCTAAGTGGGGGGAGCTGGATAATGACTTGTGGCAACACACAATGGGGTCAGCGTCAGGGGGGAAAACCATTTTCACGGCCAGTGGTTTGCCGTTAGTTTATCGGCCCTTTCAGGGGAAGCCCACCCGGGGAGGGGTGGGGGCCACTACAACCTTGCACTCAGGGTCTGGTTTCTGTTGGGAATTTAATAGGGGCTCCTGTACCAGGGAGTATTGTAAATTTAAACATGAATGCTCAGGTTGTGGTAGGAAACACCCGTTGTCCAAGTGTTGGGACAATCAGCCATCGGAGGGTACACATGGAAAGCAAACGGTTTCAGGAACATCAAATACGACTTCACAGTTTTCAGGAGGAAGGGGATACAGAGGTGCTAAGGGTGCTGGGTCCAAGGGCTCGTACGCCAGTTAATGTAGAAAGGCTGCGCATTGCCCTCCATGGTTTTGAAGATCAGTCAGCAAAAGTTACACTGTTAGAAGGTTTTCAGTTTGGGTTCCGGCTCGGTTACTTAGGTTCTCGGGAACGGAGGTGGTCTGCCAATTTAAAATCAGCTTCTGAACATGCCACAGTGGTACAAGACAAACTTAATAAAGAGGTACAGGAAGGGAGGATGGCTGGCCCGTTTCACGATTGGCCGATCCATAACTTGATTGTTTCACCGGTGGGAGTTGTCCCGAAGAAAGAACCAGGACAGTTTCGATTGATTCAACATTTGTCATGGCCTGAAGGGTCGTCTGTTAATGATTTCATTGACCCAGAGGCAGTGTCTGTCTCTTACTCTTCGGTTGACGTGGCCATGTCACTTGTTGTGACTGCGGGCGCAGCCGCTGAGATGGCTAAGTGTGACATCAAGTCTGCTTTTCGGTTGTTGCCTGTCCACCCGGACGATTGGAGCCTTTTAGGTATTCAATTCGCTGGAAAATGGTACGTGGACAAGGCTCTGCCGATGGGCTGCTCCATATCATGTGCCTTGTTTGAGTGTTTTAGTACTTTTCTGCAATGGTATTTTTCCCATCAATCCGGTCATTCACTGGTAACTCACTATCTCGATGACTTTTTCTTTGTGGGATCCCCGGGCTCCGCGGAGTGCCAGAAGGCTCTGGACACATTCCAAGGGCTCATGGCGGATCTGGGAGTCCCTTTGGCTCCTGAGAAAACAATGGGCCCTGCCACGGTCCTCTCCTTTTTGGGTATTGAAATAGATTCTGTGGTTATGTCAGCTCGCCTGCCCGAGGACAAAAGGGTCAACATGGTTGAATTACTGGATGTGATGTTGGCAAAGAGAAAAGTGTTGGTGAAAGAAATCCAAGTGCTTTTGGGCCATTTGAATTTTGCTTGCAGAGTGGTGAGAGCGGGCAGGACCTTTTGTAGAAGACTGGGCAGGGCTTTGGCAGGTCATCAATTGCCCCACCATCGTGTTCGTCTGTCTGCGGGAGTTAAGGAGGATTTGAGAATGTGGAAGTTTTTCCTGAATTCATTCAATGGTGTCCCCTTGGTCAGGGATGTTGATTTTCAGTGGGATGTACAAATGTTTTTGGATGCTGCTGGCAGTGATGGTTTTGGGCTCTTTTGGAATGGCAGATGGTGTGCGGAACGTTGGCCTGATGAATGGTTGAATGGAGGTCGCAGCATCACTTTCCTGGAACTGTTCCCTTTATTGGTCGCCTTGACCCTGTGGGGGGAGGAATTGGCGCACAAGAAAGTGCTGTTTCGTGTGGATAACATGGCGGTGGTGGAGATAGTGAATCGCCAATCGGCCAGGGACGAACAAGTGTTGAAACTTATGAGAGTTTTCGTTCTGGGTTGTTTGAAACACGATATTCATTTTCGTGCCTTACACATTCCTGGCGTGGACAATGACATTGCGGATGCTCTGTCTCGTTCACAGTGGGGGAGATTCCGTGGACTGGCGAGGGACGCAGACAGATCCCCGACGCCGAGTCATCTGTGGCACGTCGGCGAGGTTGGGTCGTACAATTGGTGGTAGGTTCTCTGTCTGTGTCTACGCGTTCTGCGTACTCCCTTGCGTGGAGGGAATTCCTGGAATCTGGTGCTGTCAGAAGGGAGGATCTGTCGCGTCGGTCGGATGATGTTGTCAACTTTATACTGGACCTCATGGATAAGGGTTTGACCAAAGTAACCATTGCTGGGAAACTGGCGGGGATTGCTTTCATGGGGAAGTTGTTGTGGGGCTATCCTCCATCAGCGGGGGAAATTGGTAGGAGGATGCTTGAGGGTTGGGCCAGGGAGCAAGGGCACGTTGGTAGATCCAGAGCCCCCCTATCTTGGCAAGTTCTTGCCAGGTTAATCACAGTTTTGCCTTTAGTTTGTTCGGATGATTTTGAGGCATGTGTTTTCTCAATGCTGATGGCGTTCATGTTTTTTGGTGCTTTCAGGGTATCGGAGTTGTTGGGGTCAAAATATAAGTGTGGATTGTTTTGGAAGGACGTTTTTTGTTATGATGAGGGAGTGCACGTCTGGTTGGCCAGTTCTAAAACTGATCAGACGGGTAAGGGGAAAGGTGTGTGGTTACAGGCCCGTGCTCCGAAGCTTACTTGCCCTCTACTGCTGGCGCGGCGCTGGCGTTCATTATGTGGGGGTGGCGATGACGTCCTGGTTTTCCAACATATCAATGGCACTCCTGTAACAACCTTATCAATTACGAATGGTTTTGCGCAAAGCACTACAGCACATTAGGTCTCGATGGCAATCTTTATGGTACTCACTCTTTCAGAATAGGTGCAGCCACTGAAGCTTTTAACAGAAGTTGGTCCGAAAGGGATATTATGCGATTGGGCGCTGGTCTTCCAACTGTTTCCAGCGTTATGTGAGGAGCTCCGCTGAGGAGGCGCATGCGTCATCCTCCTTCACATGATTCTAACTCTTTTTTCTTTTTCAGGATCCGTTGCTGGGCCTCGCTCCTCGGTGGTAACGGTCTGGATAGTGGGGCATTCCTTTGTCAAGTGGGCAGAGTCCAGGCAGCGAGGAGTTACTTTGGAGATATGCTTGGTTTCAATGATCGAATGTTTAACGTTCTTTGGAAGGGTAAAGGCGGGATGCTCTGGAGAGAGTTAATCCCTTGTTTGAACAACAACATGGTGGGCGGGTTATGCCCGGATATTTTAGTTATTCATTTGGGAGAAAATGACCTATGTGCTGACGAAAGGTGTAGTCTTGCTGCGAGCCATGAAACGTGATTTAGGCCTCATTAAGGACCTGTGGGCTGGGTGTCATGTTTTTTGGACAGAGTTAATTCCTCGCAGGATATGGAGAGGAGCGGTAAATCCCAGGGCTGTCGATCGGGCTCGGAAGAAAGTGAATTCAGAGGTGTCTCGTTGCTGTAGGAGCCTTGGTTTCAGCAGGATTTCCCACAGGGATATTAAGTTTTGAGTCTGTTGAATTTTTTAGGGATGATGGAGTTCATTTGTCCCGTGTGGGCATGGAGCTTTACTTGTTGGAGCTTCGTGAGGTCTTAGCCCGGGCGTTGCCATGCAGCGCTGATTTTCTGGTTTCCTCTTTCGCTTCGCGGTTGGGGGGGCAGAAAGGGAGGCGTGTCTTCCCCGCCTACCTTTCTGGGGTGGCGGTGTTTTCGGGTATCATTACGGTTTTAGGCAGATTGCTGGTTGAGTATTAGTTCGAGTATTTCTTTGACAAGTGCTGGGGTATGTTGGTCATGGTTGACCGTTCAGTTTTGTGAGGGGGTATCTGCAGGAGTGCAGGGTCAGGCAGGGTTTATGGTTATGGACGACCTGACCGTTGTTATTGCAATTGTGGTTTGACGAATAAAGATTTTAACGATGACGTATGTTTTGTTCAATGACGAAATGTTTTATTGATGATGTAATGTTTTGTTGATGACGTAATGTTATAATGCTGTTATATTGTTTATTGATGTATGTTGGGAGCGGGAGGGCTCAAATGTTTTAGGGGTGGGGGAGGGTTCGGGGGGCTGAGTTTGTAGTTATTTATTTATTTAGTGAGGTTTAGTTTTGTAAGGCGTTGCCAAGGTTTGTATTTGTAATGTGCACCTGTGTCTTAATAAAGCGGCCTTTTACACACACAAACAACTTTTGGTCTACTTTTCTCCCACCCCTCGCCCTCCCTCCCAAGGGGGGCTTGGGGGAGGGAGCCGACCGCCGGGAGGTCTCCTCCCCCGGGCGGTTTGGGAGGGCTGCGAGGGGTTTCACTTTAAGAAGTGACAGAAGTTTCTAGATTTGGGCTGGTCTAGTAGGACCAGTATAGCCCAATTATAAACTCCCTTCCCACTGCCTCCCAGCCACCATTTTAGGTTTGGTGACCTGGTGGCTAGGAGGGCTTGTAGATTTTTTGTCCCACCCCCCTCCCTCTCTTTTTTGCATTAAATGTTCCTTTTTTCCCCTCGCTGCCCAGTTTTTTCCCATTTTTGGGGTTTTTTGCTCTAATTTTCTTTTTTAAGTAAAAGGCTGTTTTGTGGGCCATCGGTGTGCAGGGGTTTTATCTTGTATTTGTATCTGTCGCTAGACACAGGTGCTGTGCGGTGTTTCGGGTATCATTACGGTTTTAGGCAGATTGCTGGTTGAGTATTAGTTCGAGTATTTCTTTGACAAGTGCTGGGGTATGTTGGTCATGGTTGACCGTTCAGTTTTGTGAGGGGGGTATCTGCAGGAGTGCAGGGTCAGGCAGGGTTTATGGTTATGGACGACCTGACCGTTGTTATTGCAATTGTGGTTTGACGAATAAAGTTTTAACGATGACGTATGTTTTGTTCAATGACGAAATGTTTTATTGATGATGTAATGTTTTGTTGATGACGTAATGTTATAATGCTGTTATATTGTTTATTGATGTATGGTTGGGAGCGGGAGGGCTCAAATGTTTTAGGGGTGGGGGAGGGTTCGGGGGGCTGAGTTTGTAGTTATTTATTTATTTAGTGAGGTTTAGTTTGTAAGGCGTTGCCAAGGTTTGTATTTGTAATGTGCACCTGTGTCTTAATAAGCGGCCTTTTACACACACAAACAACTTTTGGTCTACTTTTCTCCCACCCCTCGCCCTCCCTCCCAAACCGCACCACTTTCTGGCCGATTAGAACTTGATAGGCGCTGGCAGGGACGCTGCGGAATGTATACCAGGGCAACCCCCGACCCCTCCCGCGCAGGAACACGGATCCCAGATTTAGGGCACACATGGCCCTGCATCTCTGGGCGCTCATTTGAAATAGTTAATTGGCAGCCTAGATTCCGCCGCAGGTCTTGCAATATTTCAGGGGTTTTTTCTCTCGTAGATTCATTT